>NC_134861.1:70185995-70190995 GCF_049852395.1 Peromyscus maniculatus bairdii
CAAATCCTGGAGGAATGACTCTAGCAACTGTCCATCTGTAGGTCATAGACCTTCAGTTGGCAGGCACATCTTCAAATCATGAACTCAGGGCCTGCCAAGCCCTCCTGCTCCTCCCAGAAGTGCCCCTAGCCCCACAGACACCGATGTCCTCTCTCAAAACAGCTTGCAACCAGCTCCGTGTTAGAGGGTACCCACAAATAAATACAGGCGCAACACTTCCTGCGCTCACTTTGTCTAACTTTGACCCACACGTCACAGATGTGGAACTAGTGGGAGGTGGTGAGCTCTTGAGAGCAAAGGGGCTTGTGGGAAGACTTCAGACCACAGGGGACATTCCTCGAAGGGGATGGTAGGGCCCCAGCTCTCTCTACTTCCTTCTTCTTGTTTCTGGGATATGAGGTAAGTGGTGTGGGTCTGCTACAACCTCCCCACCGGCCCAGAGGCAGCTAGACCAATCTCTCCAGAGGGAAGCATCCTCAGTTACTAGCTGATTGTCTCAGGTATTTGTTATGGAAAGATATTTGGGGACATAGTTTCACATTGAAGAATACTACAACTTCCAGGCCAACTAGACTCACACTAATGTGCCCACCTTTGCATTCTCTCTTCCCCATCAACCCCGCCCCCGACTCCACCTCCCTGTGCTGGCCCAGGGGATCCTGGCTTCTTTAAGTCCTGTGCTGTGATGTCACCAGGAGTGAATCTGCAGTGACGGAATATTGCTTGGCCCTGGAAAAGAGTGCAATGATGTCATTTCTGACACACGGAGGAACACTAGGGCGCGATGCTAGATGAAGGGAGCCAGATGCAGAAGGTTAAACACTGTGTGCTTCCACGGGCAGGACGTATCTAAACAGTACAGCTCATAGATGCAGAGAGTCAAGCGGTGTTTCCTAGGAGCTTCGGGAAGGAGAAATGGGGAGATGCTGCTCAGCAGATGAAAAGTTAGAGTTGCACAGAATGAGAATGTTCTGGAAACTACTATTAAATGTGGTGCTTAAAGTTAACAGCATGTGTTGCTGTTGAAAACATGTAAAGAGGTAAATCCCATGTTAAGTGTTTTCATAACAACAAGCAGACATGAAGAAGTTCTCAGAAGTGGGGGGTACATACACCTTTACCTTAAATGTGATGGCATTTTCACAGGTGTGTGCAGGGGTCCAAGCTCATCAGACTGTACATGTGAAACATGAGCAGTCTGTTGTCCACAATTAGCACTTGATGAAGTTATTCTGAGTGAGTGTGTACTCAGGTGTGCGTACACACACACACACACACACACACACACACACACACACACCGCTTGTTTCTTTGGTCACTGCTTTAGTCAGGATTCTCTAGAGGAACAGAATTTACAGAATGAATCTCTCCATGTATATAGAAAGGGTATTTATTAGAGTGACTTACAGGCTTGATCCAGCTAGTCCAACACCGGCTGCCTCTGAACCAAAGGTCCAAGAATACAGTAGTTGTTCAGTACACAAGGCTGGATGTCTCAGCTGGTCTTCAGTATACACCAAAGATACATACATAAAGAAGTAGACTCTATGCCAGTGGAGGGATGGACTTGCTAGCAAGGTGAGAGCAAGCAGGCAAAGAGCAAGAGCTTCCTTCTTCCATGTCCTATCTAGGCTTCCAACAGAAGGTGTGGCCCAGATTAGAGGTGGATTTTCCCACCTCAAAAGATCTGGATTAAATGTGTGCCTTCCTGTCTCAAGATCTGGTTTAAAGCTGTGTCTTCCCACCCCAAAGATCCTGTTAGAAGTTGATCTTTCCACTTCAAATTAAGAAAATCCCTCGCACGTGTGTCCCTCCATTTTGGGATTTTAGTTAATTCCAGAGGTAATCAAACTGACAACCAAGAATAGCCATGCCAGTCACCTTCTCAAAACAAGTGGCTGATGTAAGGTCACCCATCTCCAGGACTAATTAAGAATCCAGCCATTTTCAGATCACCTCAGTAGCTCCCATTTTCTCCTGAATGAAATCCCTGCCTCCTCTGAATGCTCAGCAATGCTCTGCAAGACCTGGCCCTTGCCTTCACCCAACTTCATTCTCTCCTTCAACCTCTTCCCTGACCAAATCCTTCCTCCCTGCAACCGCAGCTTCCACCTACTTGGATGTCCCTCGACATTTCACGAAACAGGCTAGACATCTAGGCTTCCAGGAAGCTTCCCCTGGTCCTTCCAGGAAGCTGCATTGACAAGACCTTGTCTGGTCTCTCTTGCAGCTCTACTATGATTTAAAGAACTCCCTGCACTCCATGGTCCCTGACTCTGTTCCTTGATCCGTACCCCTCCTGGACTGTGAAGCAAGCCCTCAGGTTGCTAGTTAACTACAGTCTCCTGCCCCAGAACCTCCAAGATGTCACATGCTGGTTGGGTGAATGGGCCAATCAGCGATCAACCTCAGCCTTGTAACGTAGGAGTCCATTGCCAGAGCCCAAAACCCCAATGCCCTAGACTCTCTGACGAATGGCGTATCACAGCTGTGCTACCACTTTCCTTGTGGCTGAGACAAAGTTCCCAACAAGATACTGCTGAGTGATAAAGGGTTCACTCTAGCCCAGAGTTTGAGGGGATAAAGCCTTCGTGGTGGGGAAGGCATCAGGAGCAGGAGGCAGCTGGTCACAGTGTGTCGTAGTCAGGAAGCAGAGACTCGGAGGTGGTGGGCCCAGACTATAAAACCCTAGTCCCACGCCTGGTGGCTCAATCCTTCAGCAAAGCTTTGCCTCTTGAAGGATTCGTGAGCTCACACAGCACCACCAGCTGAGGACCAAGAGTGTGAACATTTCACACTCAGACAACCATAGCAATCTGACCACACACTCTATCAAATTATCTCTCTCAGCTGTATAGGTGGGATCCCTCTGAGTGACCAAAAAAAAAAAAAAAAAAAAAAAATCCAGAATGGCCTCACACAGTCTGCTTCTCTGCTTGCCAGCTACCCAGGTAGGATCCGGTCTTTCAGTCCTCATCAGACTTTATGGCCAACTCATCAGACTGGAAACAGCTTTGGGAGGGAGGAAGAGAGACAGCAAGGAGGGGGCAGGGAGGAAGGGAAAAGACGGCAGGAAAGGAGGCTCAAAAATATAGTGATGGAGATGCCGGAAATGCCATAACTCAGTCATCATTTGGGATGCTAACTTCAACTTTTTAACTAAGAAATGCATTTTAAAAAAGAAAACAGCTTAACTGGGCCTCTACATGCCCTTACCAGCAAACTCCCTTCCTGTTTTTCTAAACTCTCCATGTTTCAGTCTTTAAGAACCGCCTCCTTGACCATTCCTAGTCTCACGGTGTCATAAAAGGGAAAAGCAGAGCACTTGGGAAGCTGAGGCAGGAGGATTACAAGGCCATCCTTGACTCCACACAAGACACTCATCCAAACAAAACCAACAAAAGACATACACATATATCCACCCTCATGCTTTACAACACGTGTGTTTTCCGCTGTGCTTTTACAAACTGAAATCTGACCACTGCTACCAGATTCATATTCTAATAAAATGGCAAGGAGCGATTTCCCTAGAGCAATAATGAATCAGCATGTGTCAGACAGGCCTGTGCTGCCCTGCCCTTCCTGACTGGAAAGCAAAGCTGGATGCTTCACACCAAGAGATTGCTTTTGGCTGCCGAAAGAAATGACTGAGCAGTTGACCAAGAAAAACACGCCTGGGAGATGAAGTGCTTGGAATCAGGAGGTCTGCTTTCCTGGGGGTCAAACGGGAAACTATTTCACCCATGAAGGCATGACACTGGTGTTACTCAGACGATTCCAGGATCCATGCTTTGTGGGGGAATTGTTGACTTCGTCATAAAATACTGCCCTAAGAGAGACTCGTGAGCATTCCTTGGCATAATAAAGCTTCGAGTTGTCTTGAGGATAGGCTCTCTCCGTGACCCTTGCAAATCCTCTGTTATGGAATTATGAGCTTTTACAGCAGAGAGGGTGACTGGGATTGTAAAAGGACCCTCTACCCTGAATTGTAGACTGCTCAGTGAACACAGGCTTACCTTTTCTGTTTCTCTAGGCTATCCCAAACCCAGCAAAATGATTGATGCTTTTACAACTAACTGCAGTCTGCCGAGCTATCAAAACTCAATCCATGTTCTCTGTGCCATAGACAAAAGCTCAAGGGCATTGAGGAACAGGATGTAGTAAGACTTGTAGGAAAGACTTGTATGTTATAGAATTATTAGTCTACTGGCCTTTAAAATGCATGGAAAGGCTCCGTCCTGAGACCCAAGCTGATGGGCCCAGGTTGGCTTCCTAAGTCACCCTGAGCATGAACATCTAATCACCTATGGATATTGATAGAATATAGAAGATGTGTGAGAAGGTATCTTTTGTTTTTATTACTGTGAAGAGACCCAATGACCATGGCAAATCCTACATAGGAAACATTTAATGGGGTGGTTTACAGTTTCAGAGGTCCAATCCATTATCGTCATGGCTGGACATGGCAGCATACAGGCAGACATGGTGCTGGAGAAAGAGCTGAAAGTTCTACATCCTGATCCACAGGCAGCAGAAGGAGACTGTGTATCCCACTGGGTATAGCTTGAGCATATGAGACCTCAAAGCCCGCCCCCACAGTGACACACTTTCCCCAAGGCCACACTTACTCCAACAAGGCCACACGTCCTAATAATGCCACTGCCTACGGGCCAAGCATTCAGACACATGAGTCTATGGGGGCCACTCTTATTCAAACCACCACAGGGGCTCATTTCTCTCTCTGATTCCTGACTGTACATGTAATGTAACCAGCGGCTTCATACTTCAGAAGCTATGTCTTCCCTGCCATGATGGAATAACCGTATAACTCCAAACCATGAGTCAAATAAACACCTCTTCCCTTAAGCCCCTTCTGTGGGGTATTAGGTCACAGCAACGAAAAGGTCGCTAATACACCAAGGAGGGGACACACAGTTCCTGTCTATCATTTCAAATGGCGGAGCCTCCAGGGAAGGCAAATTCTCTCCATCTGTCACCTC